>NW_027142420.1:3692011-3736582 GCF_026170545.1 Melanerpes formicivorus
CTGGAGAATAAATCTGATGAAGAGCAACTGAAGGAGCTGGGGGTGGGTAGTGTGGAAAAGAGGAGGCTGAGGGGAGACCTCATTGCTCTCTACAGCTACCTGAAAGGAGGCTGTGGAGAGGCTGCTGCTGGTCTCTTCTCCCAGGTCATTAGTGACAGAACAAGAGGGAATGGCCTCAAGCTGTGACTGGGGAGGTTTAGACTGGACATTAGGAAAAAATGTTTCCCAGCAAGAGTGGTCAGGGATTGGAATGTGCTGCCCAGGGAGGTGGTGGAGGCCCCAAGCCTGGATGTTTCAAGGTGGTTTGGATGTGGTGCTTGGGGCTCTGGTTTAGGGGTGAGCCTTGTAGAGCAGGGTTCTGGTTTGGACTTGCTCTCCAACCACTCTGACCCCAGCCTGCAGCACTGCATGGGGTTGTTGTCATCAAAGTGCAGCACCTGGCACTTGGACTTGTTAAATGGCATCATGTTGGACTCTGCCCATCTGTCCAGCCTGTCCAGGTCCCTCTGCAGAGCCCTTCTACTGTCCAACAGATCAACTTCTGCCCCCAGCTTGGTGTCATCTGCAAATTTACTAATGGTGGACTCAATGCCCTCCTCCAGATCAGAAGCAGTGAAGAAGGGTAAAGATCTGTTCTTAGTACAAAACATCCTGAATGCTTCTTGCAAACTGGCTTTGATGTGTATTGCCACAGAGGCTTTGCAGAAGGACTTAAGGAAGAGAAGGAGACTACATGGAAGCAGATTTGCCTTTGCTCATGGCTGTGGTCTGGTGGCAGTTGTCATTGGAGGTGTTCAGGAGGAGACTTGATGGGGTGCTTGGTGCCATGGGTTAGCTGTTTGGGTGGGTTGGATTGGTTGATGGGTTGGACACGATGATCTTGAAGGTCTCTTCCAACCTGGTTTGGTTTATTGGTTTATTGGTTGTGCTGCTAAATTTGAAAAGCAGTTCTTGGATAGGCTGTGGAGTCCTGAGCTCTCTCTACAGAACATGACAGGTGCAGAATCTATGGCAAATAAACAAGGCTGCAGCGAGCTTGGAGGAGACTGAAGGTGGAGTGGGACATAAATCAGGGTGAGGAAAGAGCCTTTGGCTGCAGATTTATGAGTCTGCTGCTTGAGATCTTCCTCTCGCTGTTCTTTGTCATCTTCAAACATCTAAACACTGATCTGCACAATTTATACACTAACAAAGGTCCCAAGCCATCTCCTTACACTTCCTGGGTGACACTCTGCAGCTCTGATTGGTTTTTACAAGCACAATTAAGAAGGAAACTGAATTTCAATAACCATAACTGCCATTGTCAGTTAACTGGGCAGCATTTAGCCTTGAGCACTGGTGAAGGGTGAGAAGAAATGTAAGGTGTTGCCAGTCTACCTTTGGCACCTCCAGCAATTGGAACTGCTATTTATTGTTGAGGAGCTGGCAGCTGCAGACTCATCAAGTATCCAAGGATGTTCCTCTGGTAATGGACAAGCATGTGGAAAGGTGGGGGTTGTGTTCCTGCACAAGCCCACGGCAGATGTGAGAAGTCCTGCTAGAAGTAGAATAGAATAGAATAGAATAGAATAGAATAGAATAGAATAGAATAGAATAGAATAGAATAGAATAGAATAGAATGGAATGGAGTGGAGTGGAGTGGGATGGGATGGGATGGGATTGGATGGGATGGGATGGAATAGAATAGAATAGAATAGGAGTGGAGTGGAGTGGAGTGGGATGGGATGGGATGGGATGGGATGGAATAGAATAGAATGGAGTGGAGTGGAGTGGGATGGGATAGAATAGAATAGAATAGAATAGAATAGAATAGAATAGAATAGAATAGAATAGAATAGAATAGAATAGAATAGAATAGAATAGAATAGAATGGATTGGGGTGGGGTGGGATGGGATAGAATAGAATAGAATAGAATAGAATAGAATAGAATAGAATTAACCAGGTTGGAAGAGACCTTCGAGATCATCGAGTCCAACCTATCGCCCAACACCATCTCATCAACTCAACCATGGCACCAAGCACCCCATCCAGTCTCTTCCTAAACACCTCCAGCGATGGCAACTCCACCACCTCCCCAGGCAGCCCATTCCAATGGGCAATCACTCTCTCTATGAAGAATTTCTGCCCATCAGCTTTCTAATGTCGGCAGGTACCTCTCAGAGGCACTGCACAGGACTGGCAGCTGGCATACATGGAGTCACAGAATCACAGACATTTGACAAAGCTTGACATGCAGAAGAATTGCAATACAGCCTGCTGTCCTTCAAAGTCACAAAAATGGCCCTGAGACAAGGAGCTCAGTGAAAATCATAGAATCATAGAGTTGTTAGGGTTGAAAGGGACCTCAAGAATCACCTACTTCCAACTCCCCTGCCATGGGCAGGGACACCTCACACTACAGCAGGTTGCTCACAGCCACATCCAGCCTGGCTGCAAAAACCTCCAGGGATGAGGCTTCCACCACCTCCCTGGGCAACCTGTGCCAGGCTCTCACCACCCTCATGGGGAGGAACTTCTTCCTGACATCCAATCTGAATCTACCTATTTCTGCCCATGCAGGCAGCAGTCAAAGTATTGAGGACATATTTCTGTTCCCTTGAACTACTCCGTGTCCCTCGTGCATAAGCCAGCCTGAGGAGCCTGAATCGGAGCAGCATCCCTGGGGTGTGTTTCAGCTCAGAGCAGGCTGCAGCCTTCACTGCATGAAATACAGTATCATAGTATCAGTCAGGGATGGAAAGGACCAAAAGGATCATCTAGTTCCAACCCCCCTGCCATGGGCAGGGACACCCCACACTAGATCAGCCTGGCCAGAGCCTCGATGCTGCAGTCCTACCCGGTCATGCCTGCTATGCCCTGGCTTGTGAGAGGTGCACTGCACTCCAGGACACCAGGGGTTCCTCCCGTGCAGGCACGGTGCTTTGAGGATCTGCTGGCACTCTCTGAGCCCTGTGCCATGGGAGTGAGAGCCTCGACCTTGCTTTGGAAGTGATATGTGGCAAAGAATAACTCTGGACAGGGCAGACTCGGAAGCACAAACTGCCCTTCGCTGCCACTCACCTCTGCTTATGTTGCCTGTGCCTTCAGCTCCAGAACAAGATGTTTGAGCTGCATCTCCAGCTCCCACTGCTCACCTCCTGGTTCTACCATTTCAGCACACACTTAAGATGGTTTAGGTTAATTACAAATGTGCAGCAGTACATGAGTGAGTGAGAGAGAGCTGCAGGCTGATGACAACAGCCTGTGACTGTGCAAAGGGTTTGAATGCTGGGAGGAGAGGAACATTTTAAGTATGAAACAAGGATTATCACTGGGGTGAATGAGACATAACTAAGAAAGGCAAACACTCAGTGAATTCTGTGGAGCAGTTTGCCTGGCAGTGTGACTATTAAATTGGAAGACACTCTCTGTCACAGCAGGAGAAAGATTTCTCACCTAAGAAGTTCAAAATCTGGGTGGTAAAGTGTAGCAGAGCTTTTCACAGGGGATGGCTTTCACGTTGGTGGTGACTGCACAATTGCCCTTTTTGGCTTCTCTGTGTGAAGGACAGCAAAGCTGGGGAGGGGTCTGGAGCACAGCCCCGTCAGGAGACGCTGAGGGAGCTGGGGTTGCTTAGCCTGGAGAAGAGGAGGCTCAGGGGAGACCTTCTTGCTCTCTCCAGCTACCTGAAGGGAGGTTGCAGCCAGGTGGGGGCTGGTCTCTTCTCCCAGGAAACCAGCACCAGAACAAGAAGACACTGTCTCAAGCTGCACCAGAGGAGGTCTAGGCTGGAGGTGAGGAAGAAATTCTTCATAGAGAGAGTGGTTGGCCATTGGAATGTGCTGCCCAGGGAGGTGGTGGAGTCACCATCACTGGAGGTGTTTAAAAAGAGCCTGGATGAGGCACCTGGTGCCATGGTTTAGTTGATTAGATGGTGTTGGATGATAGGTTGGACTGGATGACCTCAAAGGTCTTTTCCTACCTGTTTAGTTCTGTGATTCACAGCTGCACAGACACACATAGCCATGTATGACTCCTTCATGGCAGTGACAGCCATCATATGTTGTATGTTTGGCATTCTCATCTCATCAGGGCTCCTGCTCATCCATGAGATTCTGCTGCAGTGCTGCTTCCATTTCTAAAGCCTCTGTAGCTCCAAACAGCTGTCAGGGGACAAAATAAAAGCTGTCAGGGTGGCATTTGCTTCTAATTCTTGAAAAAGTAACATTTCTTCCAAGGTTTATGCTGGCCTGAGGCTGAAGAAAGGTAACATTTGGCTCTGTGTTAGGACAGATTTCATGTGTCATCATCCATTGCATTTGGAAAGAAGAGGTTTGAAGTGAGAAGATGTCTGCTCCATGACTTGCTAGGTCAGGGTATGCAATGGTTTGGTGTGTTATAAAAAGATTATTGTTTGTGCTGGAACATGGACAGAAAAGAATAATCTGAAAGACTGAAAAAAAGTATACAGAAATAGCTTGATCTTACCCATTTCAGCTTCTAAATGCTAAGTTCACTACTTTAAATTATCTGACCTTATACAGAATACAGAAGTAGCCAGGTTGGAAAAGACCATCTGAGATCATCCAGTCCAACCTATCACCCAACACCATCTAATCAACTAAACCACAGCACCAAGCACCCCATCCAGGCTCTTCCTAAACACCTCCAGTGATGGTGACTCCACCACCTCCCTGGGCAGCACATCCCAATGGCCAATCTCTCTTTCTAGGAAGAATTTCTTCCCAACATCCAGCCTAACCCTCCCCTGGCACAGCTTGAGACTGTGTCCTCTTGTTCTGGTGCTGCTTGCCTGGGAGAAGAGACCAACCCCCACCTGCCTACAACCTCCCTTCAGGTAGTTGTAGAGGGCAATGAGGTCTCCCCTGAGCCTCCTCTTCTCCAGGCTAAGCAACCCCAGCTCCCTCAGCCTCTCCTCACAGGGCTGTGCTCCAGACCCCTCCCCAGCTGTGTTGCCCTTCTCTGGACACCTTCCAGCACCTCAACATCTTTCCTAAACTGAGGAGCCCTGAACTGGACACAGTGCTCAAGGTGTGGCCTAACCAGTGCTGAGTACAGGGGCAGAATGACCTCCCTGCTCCTGCTGGCCACACTGCTTCTGATGTTGGCCAGGATGCCATTGGTCTTCTTGGCTACCTGGGCACACTGCTGGCTCATGTTCAGATGCTGTCAACCAGTACTCCCAGGTTCCTCTCTGCCTGGCTGCTCTCCTGCCACTCCAAGCCCAGCCTGTGGTGGTGAGCGTTCTAGGCTTTAAAGATTTTGAAGAGTCAGTGAGTTGGTTTGTGGTATTTTGGGTTTGGTTTGGGTGTTTAGTTTGCCTTTGCTTTTGCTTTTTTAAGCTGAAGAGCATTTGTGAGGATTTCCAACATTGCAGTGTGATTTCTTTCCCCCCACCACTCCCATTTCTATCAGGCAGAGGTTCTGATTTTGGCTTCAGTCAGAGCAGTGTCTCTGAGGCTGAACAATGCATCCAGTTTTGCAAGTGTCTCCTGTATATAATAATAGAGAGCCTAAAAATAATAGTATAGATTATTCTGCTACCCCATGAGCACTGTGCCATACTGAGGCCTCATGCTGCTGGGTGTTCAGGCTGGGTTAGGGTGCATGCAGGTCATGGCCACTGCAGGTCTGTCTCCTCTCCCAGTACTCCATCCTGCCTGTGTTTCTTTCATCCCTGGGGTCACTCCCAACAGCTAAGTCATGAGAAATGCAGGCAGTGTGTAGACCCTAGTCAGTCAGACACTATTTTTCCTCTAGATGACACTGCATAACATACTTCAGTAGGGTTTTTTTTTGCTTCTTTCCTTGCTTGCTTGGTTTATTTGAGGCTGTTTTATCACTTTGATGCAGTTTTATCACTTTGATGCAAAAAGCAGGAGGGTTTTGGCCAAAGGAATGACTTTAGCTGGGTGCCTTCTGAATGGCTAACAGGAAGGAGTTGCAATTTGGGATTTAAGCCTGTTGTGTGGTGCCCTTTTCATTTGACCTTGCAGTATATGGGGGAAGAGGAGGGAGGGGGAGAAAGGGGGCAGGAAGATTGATGAGCTCTCAAGATGTGAGTCCTGCTCGACCTGAAATTCAAGACTTGAGGAAAGAATGGAGAAAGGAAATGTTTAGGTATAAAACAAAGAGGAAAAATATGGGTTGTTGGGTGCAGTTTTTGCAGGGAGAGCTGGCTCTGTCTTATTTTCAGCAGTGTGTGTGCGTCTCTCTAGCCCAAGGGAATGTAGGATGTGACAGGAGGGTCTGATTGGGGAGGAATTCAATGCAGCTATCAACAGCAGGCTTCTATGTAAATACTGTAACACCTCTGAACCGAGGAACAGCTGAGATAACACTGTAAACTAATCTCTAGTGCTGGAGGAGCTGGCCAAGCCTTCACATTATGCAGTTTCTGTAGGAAAGATGGGCAAGGGGGGAAAAAAAAAACCCCAAAGCCAACCCACCCAAAACCCAACAAAGCAGCAGACCTAAATTATATCATGGAGTGAAATATGCTGACTTTTAAAAACTGGAAGCAGCATATGGTAAAGTATTTTTTGCCTTTGAAATGGTTCTCTCTGCCAGGCTCTGTGTGCTTTGCATATGTATTGATGCTTTTATAAACAGGCAACACGGTCACCAAGGTACTTTCAGCCCTCTATTACCTCTGCTTAATTGATTTAGGGTAATATTCACTCATTTAGGGTTCTTGTCTCATCAGTATTGGTGGTGCTGGATTTTTAATCAACACAAAAAAAGCCCCAAGCCCCTAAGAGACAAAGTTTGTCCAGAGCAGAGCCACTGAAGCAACTGAAGCACTCTTTCCCTGCTTTGACCTTTTGAGGTCATCATATTTCACAGCCCTACACCTTCTTTTCTTAGGTAGATAAGAAAAGAAAAGTGTTATCTATCTATCTATCTACCTACCTACCTACCTATCATCCATCTATCTATCTATCTATCTATCTATCTATCTATCTATCTATCTATCTATCTATCTATCGACCTACCTACCTACCTACCTACCTACCTATCATCCATCCATCTATCTATCTATCTATCTATCTACCTACCTACCTACCTACCTATCTATCATCCATCCATCTATCTATCCATCTATCTATCTACCTACCTACCTACCTACCTATCATCCATCCATCTATCTATCTATCTATCTATCTATCTATCTATCTATCTATCTATCTATCTACCTACCTACCTACCTACCTACCTACCTACCTACCTATCATCCATCTATCTATCTATCTATCTATCTATCTATCTATCTATCTATCTATCTATCTATCTCTGTCTCTCTATCTCTCTATCTTGAGATCTTGGGTGACAGGGTGGACTTGATGATCTTTGAGGTCTTTTCCAACCTTACTGATTCTATGATTCTATCTGTATGTATCTATGTATCTCTCTCTCTCTAAATAGATAGATACAGATAGATATAGATGCAGATATAGCTATAGTATCATAGTATCAGTCAGGGTTGGAAGGGACCACAAGGATCATCTAGTTCCGACCCCCCTGCCATGGGCAGGGACACCCCACACTAGATCAGGCTGGCCAGAGCCTCATCCAGCCTGGTGATATAGATATAGCTATAGATACAGATATAGATACACAGATAAACACATGCACATGTAATGTATATATTGCATATGCACAGATGTGAACTATACATACAGCTTTTTACACAAACAGTGTCTCAATTGAAACTAGTTGACCCTCCCAAGCCGTTTAAAGCAAAGCAAGAGCTATCAATGACCCCAAAGTTTGTTGCTACATCTTCAGACCTATGCTCATAACTGGCACAACCCCAAGATAAACTGGGGTAGAAAGGAGAAAAATGAGTCCACTCTCTCCAGTCTCAGAAGAAATGAAAAGTCTGAGCAGCTCTGATGCCCCCTTTAGTTTAGAAATGAGCAGCCAGTGGTTGCCTGTCCTTGCATCCTTGGCCAGAGCCAAACCCCAGCGTGAAGACAGCTCTTAAACCAACACCCTCCCAAGCCCCCCGAACTGCAGGGTGGGGCTGCATTCACAAGCTCTCTCCTTCCACCTCATTTAAGATGCGATGGCTGTCAGTCCTTGTATAACATCTAGCCTACAGGACCTGTGTTTCAGCAGCTGATCCAATTTACTGGGTGTTCCTTTCGTGACCTTTACATCCCACCCTTCCCTTCCATCCCAAACCTCAGTTCCTCATTTTCCCCTCATCGTGCCTTGCACAGGCAGACACTGGGCAGTGCACAAGCTGAGCTCCTGAAGGACACTGTACTCTTTGTTATAATGCAGTCCCTCCAGGACAGGCATTGACAGTCTCTGCCTGCACATACCAGGCCAAACCCACTCAAGGGATGCCTCTCCAGTCTTTCTATTTTTAACTACCTCCCCCTCACCCCCCTCTCCCCCAGTAAATAAAGAAATGAATGAATAAAAATCCTGGAGACGCAGGGATTTTCTAGGTTCCACCTCTGGAACAAATTATCAATGTGGATGTTTCAGCAACTGAGCAGGAAAACAACTGTCACATTGCATTAATGCCATAGCTGGGTTTTGGCCAAGCTATTCCCATCTCTCACCCTCCGCCCTGTACATATCGCTGAGCGTTACTGATCCGCCGTGCACGACGAGAGCAAAACGGGGGGGAGCTGAAGTATCTGCATATTGACCCAGCCCGGCAGGTCCCGGTTTGTGCCGCATGTGCCAGCCGACAGGCAGAGAAAAGCACGGGGGTTTTGCTACATGTGCTCGTCAAAGTTTAAAAGCAATCGATTGTGCGCTGCTCATTCCTAAGGCAACACAGGCAGCAGATGCTGCCTCCGTGCAGTAGAAGAGCCTCAGTTGCTGGCACCAAAGTAACCTCATGGGTCGTTGATTAAACAGGAGCTCGACCGTTTGGGGTTTGGTTGCTTTTTTGTTTGTTTGTTTGAGTTAAAAAATGAAAACCCGGGGGACAAAACGCCTGCCCAGTTTCCCTCACATCCTCCGACGATCCCGAGCATCTCCTCTTTAACGCGCCGCGGTTTGGGTCCACCTGGCCGGCACCCGGCGGCTGCTGGCACCACAGGGTGCCAGCGGCGGCGTGGTCGCTCCCCGGGCGTACCCTTGCGAGCCGGCCCGGGGCGCCACCTTTCCACTTGGCTCCCTGCGAGCCCTGGCCCCCCGGGGGGCTGCTCGGGGCTCCCTATTTGGCCATGCGGCGGGCCGGGGGCGAGCTGCCCCGCGCCTGCCTTACATGGGCCGGGCGACCGGGCTGCGTCGGGGCTGGCCAGGCTCCATTCATGGCCGCGCGGTCGCTCAATGGCGCGGAGCCGACCAAATAAGGAGAAGGTGGCTGCCCCGTCCCGCAGCGGCCCTGGCCGGCACTGCCCCTCGGGGGTTATAAATTTGGGCGTCTCCGCCGAGCCGGCACCCAGGCTGTCCTCCGCAACCCCCCTGCTGCCGCTGCTGGCCAGGTGAGTAGCGCGGCGGCCCCCGCAGCCCCTCGAGGCAGGCTCGGGGAGGACAGGGAAGATAGGATGACTGAGATGGGAAGAATGGAGGGAGGGATAGGTGGATGGATGGATGGATGGATGGATGGATGGATGGATGGATGGATGGATGGACGGACGGACGAGCGGGCGGGCGGACGGGCGGACGGATGGATGGACGGACGGACGGATGGGTGCGTGAGTGGGTGAATGGATGGGAGGCACTGGCTGGCGGCAGATGCTGGTCGTGCAGGTACAGCCGCTGCTCTGCCTGTACACCTGCCGCTTTATTTTCCTTCTGCCGTGGACAGCGCGCCCGTCCCAGTCCCAGCGCCTCGACGGGGCGCGACGCCCTGGGCCGGTGAAGTGCTCTGGGCAGGGCCGAGCTCTCTGTTTCAATCTGGGGCCTGACGGTATCTCTAACGATGCCCTAATGAGCATCCTATAAGCCTGTAGAAGCGGGAAGAAGAAAGCGGCTGACGGAGCGCATTTAAAGCCCTGCCCACGAAGGTGTCTGAGTCATCCGGCGGCGTCCCGGGACGAGTCAAGTTTCCCGCTGCCTCCGGCAGCGGTCGGTGTGCCGCAGCCGCAGATGGCGGGCGGGAGGGCGCGGAGGGTCCGCCCGGGGGTCTCGGAGGGGTCCGGCGGCAAAGCCGAGATGACCGCGGGGGTCTGGACACGCTGCCGCGCTGTGTTTCAGATCCGTGCCTCCCTCCGAAGATGTGTGACGACGAGGAGACCACTGCACTGGTGTGCGACAATGGCTCAGGGCTGGTCAAGGCGGGCTTTGCCGGAGACGATGCCCCCAGGGCTGTGTTTCCGTCCATCGTCGGCCGCCCGAGACACCAGGTAAATTGCGGAGGCAAGACCGGGACAGGACAAAGCCTTCCCCATCTCCCAAGCAGTCGCCTCCACGCAGTCTTTCCCTCTTTAGTTCTTTTGTCCTGTCCCAAGTACTCTGCCAATCGCTCTGCTCACTTCTTGCGGCAGTACTAGTGAGACATTCCCAGGTCTCTCCAGCGCTTCCTTCACCTCCCCTGCCTGGCTGTCCCTTATTCTCGCTTTCTATCACTTTGTCCCTTTCCTCCAGCTATTTCTAACTCTCCAGCTTTCCCCTGGATTGTCTTCCCTATTCTCTCTCCTAATGATCTTAAACCTAGCTTCCTACAAAGCTGCTGCCCACTCCATCCCCTGGGCCAGACCTGCTGCTGGTGCTAGTGCGCAGGCATCTCCACTGGCTGAATCTGCTCAGGATGGAGTTTAAAGCCCTTCCCACCTGTCCTGGCCAACATTTCACATACCAAACACCTTTTGTCTGTCTTCATGCTGCACTCTAAGCCTTCTTTTCCCCATTTCCATGTCATTCTCCTTCTGTCTTTGTCACAGTTGAATTGGTACAGAGAAATACAGTACTTTTTCCTCTTACAATTTCCTTACTAAAGAGTTTGTGATGGCCTTAAAAAAAATCCTAAACCCCCCAAACCCAAACCCCAACAACAAAACAGAACCTAAAGCATTTATGATTTGTATTTTGTTACTGTGGATAAATTATTGCTGAAGCTCCAAAGAAGTATGGAGTATCTTCCTCCAGTAGAAGGCATATTCCCCTCTTTATCTCCTTGTTCAGAAACTCTCTTTGTATGTATTTCTACATCTTCTCCTCATTGAGATATTATGCAGTTTTCTTTTCAGTTAAACCCTTGGACCAGAAAGAAGTAATTGAAAATAAGAGGTGCATTAAAGAATGGGAGGAAAATTCTTTCAACAGATTACAGGGGGAAAAGAAGGATTTCATAGAATTGTTAGGGTTGAAAGGGACCTCAAGAATCAGCCAGTTGCAGGGACACCTCACACTACAGCAGGTTGCTCAGAGCCACATCCAGCCTGGCCTTAAAAACCTTCAGGGATGGGGCTTCTACCATCTCCCTGGGCAACCTCTTCCAGTGTCTCACCTCCCTCATGGGGAAGGACTTCTTCCTAACATCCATTTCATTTCATAAGAAACCTTCAAATCTTGTTGACTCACTTTGTTTTAGTAATGTTCCTTTATTTCCCTAAACAACCTTCTAATGTGTGATTTTTTTAAAGCCATAACCTAAGACTACCAGAGACTGCTTGTGCCTTGCTTGAAAATAGCATAGTTGTCAGTGAGGGAAATACCTGAGCTCTGTGATGTTGTCTTCCTCACATAACTCTCTTCTGCATCTTCTTCTCTTAGGGTGTCATGGTCGGTATGGGTCAAAAAGACTCCTATGTGGGTGATGAAGCTCAGAGCAAAAGAGGTATCCTCACTTTGAAATACCCCATCGAACACGGCATCATCACCAACTGGGATGACATGGAAAAGATCTGGCACCACACTTTCTACAATGAACTCCGTGTGGCCCCTGAGGAGCACCCCACCTTGCTCACAGAAGCCCCTCTGAACCCAAAAGCTAACCGTGAAAAGATGACCCAGATCATGTTTGAGACCTTCAACGTTCCTGCCATGTATGTGGCCATCCAGGCTGTCCTCTCCCTCTACGCCTCCGGCCGTACAACAGGTAAAATAAACAGATCAACACCCTGGAGAGACTTCCTTTCAGGAACTCTCCTTCCATCCCACTCCACACAGGAAGAAAACCCCGTCATAACTCACTCAGGTTTACAGAAAAGGAGATCTTTGTAGCTTGTAGCTATTGATGATAACAGCAGCAAAAAGCCAGCACAAAACAGGCTGTGGAAAGAATAGTGTGGACCTGTCTGCGCTGCTTTTGCAGAGGCACTGTGGGACTGACTCCCGCAGGTCATGATGCAGATGAGGAGATGTTCCCGTGAAGACACTGCAGTTGCATGGCAGTTTAAGGGGTTAAATTTGGCCCCCCAAATGCCCATTATTAGGCCAACACAATTGGTCACTATTGCAGACATGCTTAATGCTCAGTGAAGCAGCAGCGGGAAGACTTGCAGGTGTGGGTTAGCTTAAAATCTGTACGGAACAACTGGCTGGTGGGAAAGTTCACACCAAACAGGAGTGTCCAGGCAGCAGAAGGAACAGGCAAGGTTTTTAGGGGCATTACAAACCTTTTACTGGCACAGGTTGCCCAGGGAGGTGGTGGAAGCCTCATCCCTGGAGGTTTTTGCAGCCAGGCTGGAGGTGGCTGTGAGCAACCTGCTCTACTATGAGGTGTCCCTGCCCACGGCAGGGGGGTTGGAACTGGATGATCCTTGAGGTCCCTTCCAACCCTACCGATTCTGTGATTCACTAGTGTAGAACAATGCCCCTTTGCCCCTTTATGCCTGAACAATCCAACATTTGGCTGTGTTTATTGATGCTCACTGTGCCCGAGGGTGATTCCAACTGCTCTCTGACGTTTCCCCCGCAGGTATCGTGCTTGACTCCGGTGACGGCGTTACCCACAACGTCCCTATTTATGAAGGTTATGCTTTGCCCCACGCTATCATGCGCCTGGATCTGGCTGGCAGGGATCTGACTGACTACCTGATGAAGATCCTGACAGAGCGTGGCTACTCCTTTGTGACAACAGGTCAGTGCTTCAGCTTTGCCCTTCTCTTGGCCCCTTCTCCTTCCTCTCATACCTCGTGTATCCGATCCTTGATTTGAATCCCATCTCCCTGCAGCTGAACGCGAGATCGTTCGCGACATCAAAGAGAAACTGTGCTACGTTGCGCTGGACTTTGAGAATGAAATGGCTACTGCTGCCTCTTCCTCCTCTCTGGAAAAGAGCTATGAGTTGCCTGATGGCCAAGTGATCACAATCGGTAACGAGCGTTTCCGCTGCCCCGAGACCTTATTCCAGCCATCCTTTATCGGTAAGTGTTCCCAGGAAATTCTTCTCTCTGTAGGAGGGATCAGTGAAGCAGGAGGTGTCCCACTCCTCTTCCTGCTGATCTAAATTTGGCATGAAATCAAACACTAAAAGAAGTAAATAAATAATGAGCTAGAGCCCCTGGTTCCTGTAAGCTGTGCATAGAATAGAATAGAACAGAATAGAATAGAATAGAATAGGAATAGACCAGGTTGGAAGAGCTCTTCAAGATCATCGCATCCAACCTATCATCCAACACCACCCAACCAACTAAACCATGCAACCAAGCACCCTATCAAGTCTCCTCCTGAACACCTCCAGTGATGGTGACTCCACCACCTCCCCGGGCAGCCCATTCCAATGGGCAAACACTCTCTCTGTGTAAAACTTCTTCCTAACCTCCAGCCTAAACCTCCCCAGGCACAGCCTGAGACTGTGTCCTCTTGTTCTGGTACTGGCTGCCTGGGAGAAGAGACCAACCCCTGCCTGTCTACAACCCCCCTTCAGGTAGTTGTAGAGAGCAATAAGGTCACCTCTGAGTCTCCTCTTCTCCAGGCTAAGCAACCCCAGCTCCCTCAGTCTCTCAGTCTCTCCTTATAGGGCTTTTGTTCCAAGCTTGATGTGGCCTCAACAATTAGCTGAGCTAATTGTTGCAGGTTTTAGACCCAGTTTTAGGCTCACCATTTTTCTGAGTGATAAAATGTACAGTTAGGATATCATCATTAGGGAGCTGGCCTCAGAGAGCCTTATAGGTTTTTAGGGTTACCATTTTTTTGAGTGATACAGTATACAGTTAAAATATCACCATTAGGGAGCTGGTCTCAAAGATCCTCACGGATCCATTCCAACGGTCTATGGCTTTACATCACTGGTGGCAAGAACAGCTCTCACTGCTGTATTTGTGTGGTGGGTTGAAACTACCACAATTTGTAATGCTTACTCTAAAAAAAAGCCAAACCCCAGACTCCACGAAGAAGCAAAGTATCTGGGAGAGGCAAAAAGTGGAATGAAAGGTGTGAGTGTGTATGTCTGTGCACTGCAACTAAACATTGCCACGGCCAGCGTGGTAACTTCTGCTGTTTGTGAGGGCAGCTGATGGGTGCAGCAAATGCTCCTAAGTCCTGAGCAATAAATGCAGTTGTTCATCAGCTGACATCTTGCTGTGGATCTGGTGTCAGCCCTCTCAGGAAGCACCTGTTAGGATTGATAAATTGGAATGCACAAACGTGCTGCTGGTTTCTTTTCCCTCACCACCAAGTACTAATCCCTTGGGGCAGAGTTTTGCTTGTGTTTTGCCTTGATCTTTATAAATAGCATCTTGAGTAGGCTGACAGAAGTTACTATTGTCTTTTTAGTTGTACCTCAACTGTTTTCATTGTCTTTATGGCTGTCTTTACTGCAGTTAACTAATACTTATTGTGAGACTCTGGCATAACTTGATGCTCATTTCACAGACAGAATGGTTGTAAGGGACCTCCAGAGATCATCCAGAGATCATCCAGAGATCATCTGTCTTCTAACTTTCTCTCATTGCCATTTGCTAAAGGAATTTATCTTGTCTGGGTTAGGTGTTAGGTAATAGGTTGGACTTGATGATCTCTGAGGTCTTTTCCAACCTGGTTGATTCTATGGTTCTATGATTATCTTACTGTGTATTTTGAGTCTCTTTCCTCTTCACACTCATTAGGATACTTTCCAACAAAGAAATTTCATTTTTCTAAGCTAGTTCTATAATATCTCTCTTTTTTTACAGTGTTTTTCTTTAATATATAGTAATCAGTGAATAGCTTTACAAGAAAAAGAGCTCGTGAGGAGAGTGCTTTGTTCAAAGAAACTCGCACAAAGTCTTGCACAAAGAACTCTCTTTGCACAAAGAACTCTTGTGCCATTTCCTTCATCATGAGGTCCTGGGTGACAGGTTGGACTTGATGACCTTTGAGGTCTTTTCCAGCCTTATGGATTCTATGATGATTCTATTGTCTCTATTTGTTCTTTTCTTCTCAAGGCATGGAATCTGCTGGCATTCATGAAACCACCTACAACAGCATCATGAAGTGTGACATTGATATTCGTAAGGACCTGTATGCCAACAACGTCCTCTCAGGCGGTACCACAATGTACCCTGGGATTGCTGACCGCATGCAGAAGGAAATCACCGCTCTTGCTCCTAGCACTATGAAGATCAAGGTAAGGAATTTGGCTCTCTACTCATAAAAGATGGATGAAATTGGAGGCATAGGAACAATTCTCCAGCTGATGGACAAATGGAAGAGAAAATCCCACTGAATCCAAATAATTTATGATGGTTGGAAGCAAGTGTTAGGAAAGAGGAAAATACAGTTGCAGATTTTCTTAAGGCACATTGCATGCACCAGCTGCTGAAGATCAGTATTGATATCACAGAAAAGTTCTTTCCTTTACCTAGGGAAATATCTAGTGGCTTGTTGTGTGGCTGATGTGGGTTCTAGAGGCTTGTTGTGTGGCTGATGTGGGTTCACTTGGTGCCATGGTTTCGTTGATTAGATGGTGCTGGGTGATAGGTTGGACTGGACAATCTCTGAAGTCTTTTCCAACCTGGTCTGGTGTGGTCTATTCTATTCTATTCTTTCCATTCCATTCCATTCCATTCCATTCCATTCCATTCCATTCCATTCCATTCCATTCCATTCCATTCCACTCTATTCGCTTGTTGTGTGGCTGATATGGGTTCTAGTGGCTTGTTGTGTGGCTGATATGGGTTCTAGTGGCTTGCTGTGTGGCTGATGTGGGTTGGTTATTCAGAAAGGCTGAATGAGGATCATGTTGCTCTTCTTCACCCCAGATCATTGCCCCACCTGAGCGCAAGTACTCCGTCTGGATCGGTGGCTCCATCCTGGCATCTCTGTCCACCTTCCAGCAGATGTGGATCAGCAAACAGGAGTATGATGAAGCTGGTCCATCCATTGTCCACCGCAAGTGCTTCTAAGCACTTTCCCCCCCCTCAATTTACTTCCTACTCAGGATGATGACGACATGCTTCTTGGAGTCTTCTGGCAACCCTTCCTGAACTCCTCAGTCATTGTACAGTTTGTTTACACACCCGTGCAATCTATTTGTGCTTCTAATATTTATTGCTTTATAAATAAACAAGATCTGGAGCTTGCAACCTACAAATCAGTGTCTTTTGGTTTATTGTTAAGTATTCTTTAGTCAAAAAAAGAAAAGAAAAGGAAACCAACCAAATAAAACAATAAACCAAAAAAAGAGGAGAGACTACATAGCCTGGGATTTGGACATTCCCATCAAACCTATCAATGCCTTCACTGCATGCCATGTCCTAACTGCTGTAGGTCATGGTTTTCCCATTAGTAAGAATTTCTGCTTTACAGTTTTAACTGTGCAACCTGAAGCAATAGAAGCATCATATATGATGATCTTTGAGGTCTCTTCCAGCCTTATTGAGTCTATGATTCCATGTATCAAGGCTTACAAAGAAAGAGCCTTCCTTGGTGGTAGACCCAGTAAGTGGAACAAGTGGAAGGGAAATTCTCCTGTTCACTCACTGGGATTAGAAATGTTTATTCTTTTGCATGTGTTATAAGCCAAATATTTTGAGACTAGCTTACTGACAGTCAAAGCTTCCGTAAAAGAATTATGCTAATACACTTAGAATGCAATTTATGACTGATTAGCTGAGTCCTAAAGAGCCATACAATTATTTTCTGTGAGCTATAAATATTTAGGCCAGGACATTAATTCAAGCTGACACTTTACTCATCTTCCCCCACCTCTTCAAAGCCAGAGATGAAGCAGTGAAGCCTTTATTGTACTCACGCACAAGAATTAAGCTCTTCCTAATTTTTCCTACAGTTGTTAGTCAAGATTATTTTCACATCACCATTCATATGCCTTAGGCAATTTTTAATCCTTAATCTTTGCTATCTTTTGTTGCTGTCTGACCCAGATATTGCAATCATAAATTGCATGTTTTCCGTGGGCCTTTGTATTCCTCACAGTGTCTTTTTATCACAGGATGTCAGGGGTTGGAAGGGACCCAAACAGACCATTGACTCCAACCCCACTGCCAGAGCTGGACCATACAATCCAGCTCAGGTCACAGAGGAACACATCCAGATGGGCCTTGAAAGTCTCCAGAGAAGGAGAAGCTGTGTTCTTTGGCTCTTTACAAGAATTAACATCTGAAAGCTTGGTTGCATGGGTTAGTTGATGAGGTGGTGTTGGATGATAGGTTGGACACGATGATCTTGAGGGTCTCTTCCAACCTGGTTTATTCTATTCTATTCTACACAGTGAGCTGAGTCTAGTCTAGCCTGCCCATGGTGGGGAGGTTGGAGTAGATGACCTCTAAGGCCCCTAACCTATGATTCTATGAAATAATGGAACCAATGGGGGTCACAGTTCAAACTATTTACAGGCTGGAGTTCACCTGGACTTGCCTTAGGAAATCAATCACAGCATTTATCAAAGTGTACATGTAGTTAGGCCAGTGCCACGGCAGGTGTTTGAAAAGGTTGGATTTCAGGATAATTTTACACTCAGATGCCATTTGAGGAAAAAAAAAAGTAATCATAACAATGATTACAAAAGCCAAGCAAACAACAAAACAAATGAGTCCACACAGCTGTGGGGGAACTCTGTTCATCCCACCTGAAAGGGACTAAAAGTGGCCCTCAGGTGTGCTCTGCAATCGAGCACTGGGCAATCTGCCTCCAGTTTGCTTACCATTAGATGCCAGTTTGCTGAGATGGCATTGGACCTGCAGCTCTGTTCTAAAGGTTTCATCTCCATGTTTCCTTGCTTTTGGGTGGAGAAGGGGTGTGAAGTTGTTCAAATAGACTTAAAAATAGAGATGGAAGTGCAAGCATCAACTTGAAATTCACACATACACTGAGCCATTTTAGATAAATGCCAAAATGATAGATAGATATGAGCATTTAAGCATAAATATGTACATTTAAGCATAAAAATGAGAATGTAAGCATAACTATGGAATGGTCTCACACTGCAAGGAAATGCTGCTGCCAAGATTCCTTTTCCTAACACAATACACATTAAGTAACCTGTGAATCCCTCAAGGCAAGGCCAACAGCCTCTGCTGGTCCCAAGGAAGGTTTTTCAGAGCAAGGAATCACCCTGAAGTTCACACCATGGAAAAATTCTGTATGTTGTGAAAACATGGGCACTCCTCCAGATTTCTGACCAACACAACCTTAATTGCTCAGACTTGAGATGCTTGCCAACCACATTTGTTTATTGTTCTCAAGAACCGTTTGCACTTTCCTTGCTTGGCCTTGCTTGCTAATTTGAAAGGTCAGAAAGGTCATCCCAGGTATTAGTGTGAATTAATAGGGTAATGCTGGACATGAATTACAACTAATTGGAGCTTAAAACGTTAAGCAAGTATGCAAAGGGAATGCTAACTCAGACCCAGTGGATGCCTGACTGATTGGCTCTGACTGATAGGTCAGGAATGGCAGGCATACAGCTGGCACCACGTTCATGGCTGTGATCAGTTCACCCTTGAGCAGGTGGGCATGAGGAGGGAACTGACTACGTGACTGATGGAAAAATTCCTTCCATAGACATTTTGAGGTTTGTAATTCACAGTTTATGGAAATGGATATGAGCAGCAAGGCCTGCAGAGCAGTGATGGGCTTGCATAGATGTAGGTCGTGACTAAAAAGCAGCAATGCCTCACCCTCCTTCTCCTCTTATAGAATATATCTGGATCTTTTTAAGGTTTAATGCCATAGTCCCATACTTTACCACTGAAAAATATGTATCCACACTCAGTACAGTGAAAACTTTCATAATTCAGTGGGGAATTTTTGATACGGAATCACAGAATTGTCAGGGTTGGAAGGGACCTCAAGGATCAGCCAGTTCCAACCCCCTGCCATGGGCAGGGAGACCTCACACTACAGCAGGTTGCTCACAGCCACATCCAGCCTGGCCTTCAAAATCTCCAGGGATGAGGCTTCCACCACCTCCCTGGGCAACCTGTGCCAGTCTCTCACCACCCCCATGGGGAAGAACTTCTTTCTAAAATCGAATCTAAATTTCCCCTCCTCTAGCTTGGATCCATTTCCCCCAGTCCTATCACTCCCTGAAGCCCTAAGAAGTCCCTCCACAGCTTTCTTGCAGCCCCCTTCAGATACTGGAAGGCCACAGTAAGGTCTCCTTGGATCATTCTCTTCTCCAAACTGAACCACCCCAACTCCCTCAGCCTGTCCTCGTAGAGGAACTATTTATGGAGGCAATTCAAATGAGGATAAGGCATCTGATCGATTTCATTGAGAGGACTTTGAGAGTTAAGTCACATAAGCTGGGATTCAAAACACTGATCAGAGATGCCACTGTTAAAATTTAGCTTCTGTCTGCATTTTACAAGAAGCCTTAGTTACAGTGGTATACCTTTTATGTGGCAAATGAAGGTGGTGGAAGGGGATGCAGAAATGAACTGGAGAGCACCTGTATGATAACCACTAAAACTACTGCAGCTCCTTCCTTAGGAAAGGCAAATTGAAACCCAGCTGTACCCCAGCCCTGCTGTGATCATAAATACTCACCTCTGAACTCTGAAACAGCTCAGCTAATGAGGACATTGACATACATTTTTGAGACCAGAGGATCACTGTTAACCTTCATTGCTCTTGATGAGATTCTCATTGGATGGAAGAAGGAAGCTTAATGCTTAGCTAAATCTCTAGATTCAACGCTCACACTTTGAAAGCAGTGTGTATAGATGGCAAAAGGTCTTGTCACAAAGTGTGTCCTGTTGTTTGACTTTCCAGCTCCTGGGTGCTCTCTATGTACAGTGGAGTGGAAGTCAGTCTTTGGAAGTCAGTCTGATGTGTTTTATAAGCTGCACAAAGAGGCTTTATTCGGTATTGAGACCTAAAAAGTCTTAAGAAATGCTGAAACACACTGATAAGAGCTGGGACAAAATCTTATGGCCTGTTCTGGCAGCCAGAACAACACAACCCAGTACTTCTGCTTTAGATTGAAAGCTATGAGCTTGAACAAGATTTCAGCTCAACAGGAGGAGAAACTTCCTTACAGTGAAGGTGCCAGAGCCCTGGAGCAGGCTGCCCAGAGAGGTTGTGGAGTCTCCTTCTCTGGAGACTTTCCAAACCCACCTGGATGCATTCCTGTGCAGACTACCCTGGGTGATCCTGCTTTGGCAAGGGGGTTGGACTGGATGATCTCTGGAGGTCCCTTCCAACCTCTAATGTGCTGTGATACTGTACTGGGTTACTACCACTGCTACCTGACCTACAGACCTTACAGACAGCTTCCCTTGTACATCAATGAGCATGTCAGCACTTCAGGGTATTGAGGGATAGGATTATGAGCAGGACAGGAAGCCTGTAATATCTGCATGCTGTGTGTGCTAAGAATCTGCAAATCCAGCCCTTCTACTTTGAAAGATGGATTTGGTTTTGAAACAGGAAACAAGGAGATGTTTCAGAAGTCCCTTGCCAGTGCTGCAAGGCTCCTTTGAGAAAAAGCAACCTGCTAGAGGAGTCATTATAAATTTGATAGAGTTGTCTACTTTGCACTAATCTTCTCTAAAAGGGCTGCTTTAGCCAAAGCTTTGAGAGAATAAAAAGAGTCAGCCTTAGGCAAAGCACTAATATGAATCTCTTTTTTTTTAAGCTTGAATAATTGAATTCTGTAGAGTGATAATTTTTCTTAATGTAGAGTAAGAGGATTTCATACTTAAAAACATTAGGTGACTCTAAATATAGGTGACAGGCAGATTCATTTACAATAATAGCATGACAATGGGGGGGGGGGGAAAACCATAAAGAGAGGGAAAAAAAACATAAAGAGAGGGAAAAAAATCCTCTTTGCTGGTTGGATAAACTGAATATGAGGCCCAAGCAGAGCCCAATGCTTTCCTCCAGTAGCAGCTCAACCCAGTCACAGTATCACAGTATCACAGTATCACTAAGGTTGGAAGAGACCTCGAGGATCATTGTGTCCAACCTATCACCACAGACCTCATGACTAGACCATGGCACCAAGTGCCACATCCAATCCCCTCTTGAACACCTCCAGGGATGGAGACTCCACCACCTCCCTGGGCAGCACATTCCAATGGCAAATTACTCTTTCTGGGAAGAACTTTCTCCTCACCTCGAGTCTAAACCTCCCCTGGCGCAGCTTGAGGCTGCGTCCTCTTGTTCTGGTGCTGCTTGCCTGGGAGAAGAGACCAACCCCTTCCTGGCTACAACCACCTTTCAGGTAGTTGTGGAGGGCAATGAGGTCACCCCTGAGCCTCCTCTTCTCAGTCCCACCCTGAAGCATCCTGTGACAGAAGCTTCTGAGATTATCAGTCTCAAGCTGTGCCAGGGGAGGTTTAGGCTGGAGGTGAGGAGAAAGTTCCTCACAGAGAGAGTTGTTAGCCATGGGAATGTGCTGCCCAGGGAGGTGGTGGAGTCACCATCCCTGGAGGTGTTCAAGAGGGGATTGGCTGTGGCACTTGGGGCCATGGTTTAGTCACGAGGTCTGTGGTGACAGGTTGGACTTGGTGATCTTTGAGGTGTCTTCCAGCCTTGGTGATTCTGTGATTCTGTGATCAAGACACTAGAAAAAGGAAGAAAAAATAATCCTTGATAAAATTGAGTGATTAGTAAATGTCACTCATTACACTCCAGAAAGAAGCAATTCAGGCAGTTAATGTGATACTGATTACTGCTGTGCTTTCTCCTGAGGATGACTATGGTTGCTGAAACTTGCAAACTCAGCAGGGAGAAATATTAATTGCTGCAAATTTTACTGTGCTGGGCTGGAACCCCTGAGGATAGACTGAGGGAGCCGGGGTTGCTCAGCCTAGAGAAGAGAAGACTCTTGAGGGGACCTTATAGAAGCCTTCCAGTAGCTGAAGGGATCCTACAGGCACACTGCAGAGGGAATTTTCCTCAGGGTGTCCAGCAATAGGACAAGGGGGAATGGTTTGAAGCTGAGGGAGAGCAGGGTTAGACTGGATCTGAGGAAGAAGTTCTTCAGTACAAGGGTGGTGAGACTCTGGAATAGGCTGCTAAGGGAGACTGTGGATGCCTGCTCCCTGGGGGGTGTTCAAGGCCAGGTTGGATGAGACTTTGGGCAGTTGAGTCTAGTTGAGAGGTGTCCCTGCCTGGTGTGGGAAGGTTGGAGTAGATGATCTCTGAGGTCCCTTCCAACCTAAGCCATTCTATGCTAACTAAAGGATGGATTTAATTTGTGATTAAGCTCTCTGAATGTTTGATTGCCCTGTGTGAATGATGCAGCAAGTGGACATCAACAAAAATTAATATACCTGGTGGCAAACCTTCTTCTTTTTATTCATCCTAAGAAAATAGTTCATAAAACACAAGATATCTGAGGTCTACCTATCTTGGAGGAGGTGAATTCTAGTTTAGAAAAGCATTTTAACCAGATTTTATACATATATATAGAGAGAGAGAGAGGGAAAAGTGGATGTGGATTAGCATAAAGCTTTATTGGCATACCACGTAAACGATGTAGTAAGTCTGTGAAGGTACCCAATGGAATCAAGGTAGCAAGGCAGTAAGCAAGAGCTTAAAGACTGTTCTGAGTCTCTAAGCCCCTGAGGTTTGCATCACTAGGAAGGGTATTGTCAGTGACAACAAGGACACACAAGAGCTTTCTTCCCAAAGGGTTCCAAATCCCACTGTGGCTTCTAGACCTGCTTCTGCATAAAGACAGTGCTCAAAGGGAAATCACTCACAGTGCTTCTGGTTGGTAGGGAGGAACTTCAACTCCAGTTCTCCTAAACAGAGTGGAAATGGGTGGCTGCAGCAGCACAGCAGCTCTTGCTGTGAGGTTCCCCCCCCCCCAACAAAGCTCTCTGCAGCTGGATGTGTCTGCCTCAGCTGGGATGAGAAAACAAGCAGGTGAAAAAAGCTGATTTAAATCATTCTGAGGAGGAAAGAGTCTGGGAGGCACACATTGCATGGCCAGGTCAGCAGGGGACATCAGCATCCGGAAGAATCACAGGAGCACAGGATGTCAGGGGTTGGAAGGGACCCAAAGAGATCATTGAGTCCAACCCCCCTGCCAGAGCAGGGCCATACAATCTAGCTCAGGTCACAGAGGAACACATCCAGACAGGCCTTGAAAGTCTCCAGAGAAGGAGACTCCACAATCTCTCTGGGCAGCCTGTCCCAGTGCTCTGTGACCCTCACTGTAAAGAGGTTCCCCCTTGTGTTGAGGTGGAACCTCCTGTGCTGCAGCTTACATCCATTGCTCCTTGTCCTATCCCAGGGAGCAAGTGAGCAGAGCCTGTCCCCTCCCTCCTGACCCCCAGCCCTCAGATATTCATAAACATTTATTAAATCCCCTCTCAGTCTTCTCTTCTCCAAACTGAAAAGCCCCAGGTCCCTCAGCCCCTCCTCATGAGGACATAGTAGCTGTTATGAAGGGGGAAAAAAAGAGAAGTTTAGGGAATGAAAGCCAGATCCTCATGTTTATGCATAAGATGAATTTTGACACTGAATTTCCTGTTAAGTCTTGTTGTTGTTGTACTGATATCAATTATTTTCAGGATGCAGACTACTGTCTTCAAAAACCACCTCTAAAAAAACCCCAAAAAACCAAACAACAAACACAGCCAAACAGAATGAGAAACATTAATCTTAAGCATGAAAATTCATCATAGAATCAATAAGGTTGGAAAAGACCTCAAAGATCATCAAGTCCAACCTGTCACCCAGCACTTCATGACTACTAAACCATGGCATCAAGTGCCACATCCAATCCCCTCTTGAACACCTCCAAGGATGGTGACTCCACCACCTCCCTGGGCAGCACATCCCAATGGCCAGTCTCTCTTTCTATGTAGAATTTCTTCCTCACCTCCAGCCTAAACTTCCCCTGGTGCAGCTTGAGACTGTGTCCTCTTGTTCTGGTGCTGGTTGCCTGGGAGAAGAGACCAACCCCCACCTGGCTACAACCTCCCTTCAGGTAGCTGTAGAGAGCAATAAGGTCTCCCCAGATCCTCCTCTTCTCCAGGCTAAGCAATCCCAGCTCCCTCAGCCTCTCCTCACAGGGCTTGTGCTGGAGGCCTGTCTAATGTGGGGTGTGGTTTCTTTTTGGTTTGGGTTTTCCTTGGTGGTGGTTTGTTTGTTTGTTGTTTGTTTTGGTTTTGGCTTTTTTTGGGTGGTTTTTACTTTAAGTATTGTCTTTGGTGCCACGGTCTAGTAGTCATGAGGTCTTGGGTGACAGGTTGGACTTGATGATCTCTGAGGTCTTTTCCAACCTGGTTGATTCCATGATTCTATTTATGTTTTACTAAAAATGATTTAAAGTTACCTATTTGTGTATGTGTGTGTGTTTGCAACAATTCTCTGATAAACCAAAGGGTAGATCAATTCTTGCAGAAAGAGACAGAGAGGGGCCTGGGGGTGCTGGTGGATGGTAGGCTGAACATGAGCCTGCAGTGTGCCCAGGTAGCCAGGAGGGCCAATGGCATCCTGGCCTGCATCAGGAACAGTGTGGCCAGCAGGAGCAGGGAGGTCATTCTGCCCCTGTACACTGCACTGGTTAGGCCACACCTCGAGTCCTGTGTCCAGTTCTGTGCTCCTCAGTTTAGGAAGGAGGTTGACTTGCTGGAAGGTGTCCAGAGAAGGGCAACGAAGTTGGTGAGGGGTTTGGAACACAGCCCTGTGAGGAGAGGCTGAGGGAGCTGGGGTTGCTCAGCCTGGAGAAGAGGAGACTCAGGGGTGACCTTATTGCTGTCTACAACTATCTGAAGGGAGATTGTAGACAGGCAGAGGTTGGTCTCTTCTCCCAGGCAAGCAGCACCAGAACAAGAGGACACAGTCTCAGGCTGCACCAGGGGAGGTTCAGGCTGGAGGTCAGGAGGAAGTTTTACACAGAGGGAGTGATTGCCCATTGGAATGGGCTGCCTGGGGAGGTGGTGGAGTCACCATCCCTGGAGGTGTTCAGGAGGAGACTTGACAGGGTGCTTGGTTGCATGGGTTAGTTGATTAGGTGGTGTTGGATGATAGGTTGGACACGATGATCTTGAAGGTCTCTTCCAACCTGGTTTATTCTATTCTATTCTATTTGCAGATTTAAAATGCAAAGAAGAAGATGTGTTAAGGGAAAAAAAAAAACAATTTTTACTTCTTTAGCATGAATTAAGTCTTGAATTTAGCAGCTGTACTGAGAGATCCTTCCTTGTCAAGGAACACCACCCACAAGAAAACAGGTTTTCCCCCACCTCCAGTTAAATCAAGGTCATCCTGTGCCTGTAAGTTTCCTTTGGGAAAAGATGAAAGGGAATAAACTCCTCCTCAGTCTTCTCTTACAGCTAAACAGAAAAACACCTTCCTTGTGCTAAGCTTCTGCCTTCATTATCTGCTCTATTAGGCTGGCAATTTGAGTAACCAATTCTCAAAATGAATATAATGAAGCCATTGAGCTACTTGTTCAGCACTGCTGATGAATCCAACTCCATTGCCACGCTGGTTCATTCATAATTGAAAGACTGAACTCACAGCAGCTCACAGCCTGTTTGTAGGTGCAGCACTGTGGCTGTGAAAAATACAGTCTGTGGGCTTATTCTTACCAACGTGGAGCGATTTGTCTGATGCATAATTAAAAAGCCACACCTGTATTTTCAGGAATGAATATGGAGCAGGTATTCAGTGCATTTGGTGGCTTTCTGAGTATCACAATCCACTGTGAGACGTGACAGCGTGCCCAGATGTACTTTCAAATTGCAAAGCAGTGCATTGTAACACCTGGAACTTTCAATACGTGACAAAACCTTTAGCCAAACAGTCTCACCACCCTTGTACTGGAGAACTTCTTCCCAAGATCCACTCTGAACTTACTCTCAGCTTCAAACCATTCCCCCTTGTCCTGCTGCTAAACACTGAAGAACTTTCTCCCAAGATCCAGTCTGAACCTACTCTCCTTCAGCTTCAAACCATTCTGCCTCGTCCTGCTGCTAAACACTGAAGAACTTTCTTCCAAGATCTAGTCTGAGCCTACTCTCCCTCAGCTTAAAACCATTCCCCCTTGTCCTGCTGCTAGACTCTGAAGAACTTCCCAAGATCCAGTCTGAACCTACTCTCTCTCAGCTTCAAACCATCCCCCCCTTGTCCTATTGCTAGACACCCTTAGGAAAAGTCCCTCTGCAGCCTTCCTTTAGGATTCCTTCAGGTATTGGAAGGCAGCTCTAAGTTCTCACTTGGGTGTTTTCCTCTCCAGGCTGAACCACCCTAACTCCCTCAGCCTATCCTCACAGCAGAGCTGCTCCAGCCCTTGGATCATCTTTGTGGCCCTCTTCTGGACTCGCTCCAACAGCTCTGTGTCCTTCTTCTGCTGGGGATGCCAGAACTGGATGCAGCATTCGAGGTGGTGTCTCAGAGCAGAGCCAAGGGGCAGAATCCCCTCTCTCGCCCTGCTGGCCACTGTCTTCTTGCTGCAGCCCAGCACACAGCTGCCTGCTGGCTGCATGAGGACACTGCTGGCTCATGAGGAGCTTCTCATCAGTCAACACCCCCAAGTCTCTTTCTTCAGAGCTACTTTCAACCCGCTCTGCACCCAGCCCGAGTTTGTGCCTTGATATGTGATGGACAGCTTTCTAAAGGGTGGTCCTAGGCTTTATAAGTCTTCCTGGTGTGGAAATGATTTCAGATTAATTTTTAATTGAATTGGAGCTCTCTTGTGCAGCTCAGCACTGCATGGCAGCTCGACAAACCGCAGTAATGCAGCAGCTTTTGATCTCCTGCCCATATATTTTGGCAGCTGAACCGAAAGGACTCTGACAGAGACTTGTGTGGAACTGATATCTCCACTGCACGTAGGGAAATGACTGATTATGTTGTTGCTGGTGATAGTCTTCCTTGAATTTGGTTCTGGGTTCTCCAAAGTGCTTGCTGGACTGACATTTATATACCTACCTAGTTAGGCATGTGTGTGTGTATACACATATGAAAGTATAGCTTGGAATCACAGACTGGCTTAGGTTGGAAAGGACCTCAGAGATCACTTCCTTGCCATGGGCAGGGACACCTCTCAACTAGTCTTGGCTGCTCAAGTCCTCATCTAACCTGGCCTCTAACACCCACAGGAAGGAGGCATCCACAGCCTCCCTGGGTAATCTATTCCAGAGTTCCATGTCCCTTGTACTGAAGAACTTCTGCCTAAGATGCAATCTGAATCTATTCTCCCTCAGCTTCAAACCATTCCCCCTTGTCCTATTGCTAGACACCCTTAGGAAAATTTCCTCTGCAGCCTTCCTGTAGGATCACTTCAGGTATTGGAAGGCAGCTCTAAGGTCTCCCTGGAGTCTTCTCCAGGCTAAACAACCCCATCTCCCTCAGCCTATCCTCGGAGCAGATATGTCTGCATACATATATAGATGCATACAGTTATTATCCTTAAGTCTTCTTGGCATTGCAATGGAAGAGCAGCCCTGGTTTGGTAACAGGTTTCAGACCCCACATCTGTATGATGTAACATACGAGCCCACCTTATCCCCCTGGAAAATGGGCACTGGTGAAGTGGGAAGGACAGGTATTTCCCATCAGAAACACCATAGAGCTATGTGGCTAAGACAAAACTGTGTCTGTTTTGTAGCCTGGCTCCTAAGACAGAAGTTTCTCCTTGATTCCAGTTTCTTTTGCTCAAGGGCAAAAACTCAGAACTTTGTGGAGTTTTGAGGAAAGATCAGAACTGAAATGCTTTTAGTGACCATGTGGAATACACTTTCCTTCTTATCTCATGCAGTCAAAGTGCCACAGAGGCTTGTTCTTCAGATGTAGCCTTGAAGACATCACAAAGTGCTGAAAGTGTAAAAAGTGCCTGAGGCCATGTACAGAGCAAGTCTGCAAAGTTTGGTGTCACATTCTGCAGCCAATGGCTGCTGCAATAGCCCTGTAGACTTTTCCTTGCTGATCAGTCATGTCAGTTGTTGTGATCAAGAGGCTGGACAACTTTTTTCACTGCTCTTTAATTTCAGCTGAAACCATGGAGTTGGAGTGGCTGGAGAGCAGGCAGGCAGAAAGGGACCTGCGGGTAGTGGTTGACAGAAGGCTGAACATGAGCCAGCAGTGTGCCCAGGTGGCCAAGAAGGCCAACAGCATCCTGGCCTGCATCAGGAACAGTGTGGCCAGCAGGAGCAGGGAGGTCATTCTGCCCCTTTGCTCAGCACTGGTTAGGCCACACCTTGAGTCCTGTGTTCAGTTCTGGGCTCCTCAGTTTAAGAAAGATGTTGAGTTGCTGGAAGGTGTCCAGAGAGGGGCAACAAAGCTGGGGAGGGGTGCTGAGAGCACAGCCCTGTGAGGAGAGGCTGAGGGAGCTGGGGTTGCTTAGCCTGGAGAAGAGGAGGCTCAGGGGAGACCTTCTTGCTCTCTACAACTCCCTGAAGGGAGGTTGTAGCCAGATGGGGGTTGGTCTCTTCTCCCAGGCAACCAGCACCAGAACAAGAGGACACAATCTCAAGCTGTGCCAGGGGAGGTTTAGGCTGGATGTTAGGAAGAAATTCTTCCCAGAAAGAGAGATTGGCCATTGGGATGTGCTGCCCAGGAAGGTGGTGGAGTCCCCATCACTGGAGGTGTTTAGGAAGAGCCTGGATGAGGCACTTGGTGCCATGGTCTGGTTCATTAGATGGTGTTGGGTGCTAGGTTGGACTCAATTATCTCTGAGGTCTTTTCCAACCTGGTTAATTCTGTATCTCATTTTCTGTATCTCATTTTCTGTATCTCATGATTTCTCCCCACTGTACTGACAGCTAAGAGAAAGAGGAAACTGCCTCCTGCCTGGATTTTTTCTTCAATGAACATCACATGAAATTATCAGGGAATGGTAACCTGCAGGCTCTTCTCTCTGCCAAAAAGACATGCAAGTGGCTTCTTTCCTCATCCTGCCTGTTCCACAAAGCAAAGATATTCCCATTTAAAAAGCTCAGAAGGGTATTCATTTTATAAGTGATAGTGTAGAGATGGTGACTGTGCAATCTCCAAACAGGGCTGTGTGGTGACACAGAGAGAGTGTCAAGCTATTAAAAGCTTGACATTTATCACTCACAGTGTTTAAATTTGTCGTGGTATTTGTGGCATTTGCCAACCTAAGTACAGAGAATGCCACAAATGCCTCAGAACAGATAAATACTGCAGTGAAAGCCCCCAGGAAACTGCTGGTGGTGCTTTGCCAAACCTGCAGTGCTCAGTGTTGTGTAAATGCGTTGCAGGAGCTGCTAGGAATTCCTGGGTGTGGGAAAGGATAAAACCATTTTTAAATGCTTTTTCCTTTATGATAGGTTGAGGGAGCTGAGGTTGTTCAGCCTGGAGAAGAGAAGACTCCAGGGGGACCTCAGAGCTGCTTTCCAGTACCTGAAGCGATCCTACAGGAAGGCTGCAGAGGGATTTTTCATCAGGGTGTCTGGCAACATAACTGTGACTAAGTTCTTCATCTTTGTTGATAGTGTAACTGATTCCTTAACAAGCTTCTACCCTTGTTAGACAGCTCTAAGCCTAGAGTTAGGTAATTTCCCTGCCAAAGAGCAATTGATATGGCTATGTGGTTATCTTTTAAGGTTTTGAATGCATCTGGTTACAGCAGATGGCACTGAAGAGTATGCAATTAAATTCCTGGGCTGTGGACAAAACTCGTGTGTTACAAGGCAGTGCTGCTGCAGGTCCTTGACAGGAGCTCTTCACATTTATTTGGCATTCTCCTGATTCCCCCTGCCCTTTCCACAAAGTTTGCCTAATGCAAGCAGTGGAGGGATGGATGATAAGGAAAGAAGTTACCTGGCATAACTTCAGTCATTTCAACAATGATTTAAAATTCACCCAAGCCACAGACTAGGTAATCTCTTTAAAACACCTCTTGAAGGGGGTGAATGTACCTTGCTTCAGTGAGTGTTATTTTGCAAGACTAGACTAGACTAGAATTAACCAGGTTGGAAAAGACCTTTGAGATCATCGAGTCCAACCTATCACCCAACACCATCTAATCAACTAACCCATGGCACCAGGCACCCCATCCAGTCTCTACCTAAACACCTCCAGTGATGGTGACTCCACCACCTCCCTGGGCAGCACATCCCAATGGCCAATCTCTCTTTCTATGAAGAACTTCTTCCTAACATCCAGCCTAAGCCTCACCTGGTGCAGCTTGAGACTGTGTCCTCCTGTTCTGGTGCTGGTTGCCCAGAACTTCAGCTATAACTTAAATGTAGGACAAAACTGCTGCAATGAGTTGCAAGGGCCAAGTTCTCAGGCCAGATAAATGAGAACACTGCTCCTGTTTTGAAGCCAGTGATGCCAGTAGCACTGTGTGGAGTAGGAGAAGGATGTTTTCTTCCACAGGTTTTTTTCCTTCCCATGCTGTAAATCTCCAGTGCTTGCTTCTAATTAGCCATTTAATATAGGGGCTGAAAGGAGTCAAGTGAGACACTCTTTAGACTTGTCTTTGTGAAAGGGCACTTAGTGTGGACTTCATAAACTATGTCTCTTGGCCTAAATCCTAGCATGATCTGCTGCAGGTGCTGAGAGCTAACTTAATTTCTGGTGTGTGCAGCTTTTGAGTTGAGAGAGCTGGGGTTGCTTAGCTTGGAGAAGAGGAGGCTCAGGGGAGACCTTCTTGCTGTCTACAACTACCTGAAGGGAGGTTGTAGCCAGGTGGGGGTTGGTCTCTTCTCCCAGGCAAGCAGCACCAGAACAAGAGGACACAATCTCAAGCTGCAAAGAGGGAGGTTTAGGCTGGATGTGAGGAAGAAGTTCTTCCCAGAAAGAGAGCTTGGCCATTGGAATGTGCTGCCCAGGGAGGTGGTGGAGTCACCACCACGGGAGGTGTTTAAAAAGAGACTGGATGAGGCACTTGGTGCCATGGTTTAGCTGATTAGATGGTACTGGGTGATAGGTTGGACTTGATGATCTCAAAGATCTTTTCCAACCTGGTTAATTCTGTATTCTGACCTTATAAAAGGAGAAACTCAGTCCCTGTCCTCTGCTGGAGGATGTTTCTATCATTGTGGCACAGGTGGTGAGGCTTGCCACCCAATTGACTCTAGTTTGCCAGCCACATTGTCTTTTGCAGTGAAACATGCTGTATTAAGTGCATTTTCCACTCAAAGGGAAACTCTGCCCACATGGTGTGTGTGACTCATCCACCTGTCTAGTTGGTGTGCTTTGCATTAATTGATCTGTGTTTGAGCTCATGTTTTCTCTCATGCCTTGTTTGCCTTCGTGGCAGGCATATTTGCATTTCACACACTCATTTGGGATGTACACATTGCCTCCAAGCCAGAGGAACAGTTTGCACTGACATTTCAGGTAGCATGACTCCGAACCTCGATAAAGACTTGGTGTAATTAAGCTAAATATGCTTCACAAATATTTATTAAAGCCTCATGGAGACTTGACTATGGTGGTTTCAATCTCCTCCCCTCTGCTACTTTCCCTGTAAGCCTTTCCTTTTTAGAACACAATCACAACCTCTCTCTATAACACAATCACTGCCCTAAGGCACAATCCTTTTCTTCAAAGAAATGCATGAAATAATGAAACAACACTAATGAAACAAATCAGATCAATAACTTATCCATGGATTTTGACATACTACTTATTGACATATCTATCTATCTATCATCTATCTTCTATCATTCTATCTATCTATCATCTATCTATCTATCTCTATCATCTCTATCTCTATCTCTATCTCTATCTCTATCTCTATCTCTATCTCTATCTCTATCTCTATCTCTATCTCTATCTCTATCTATCTATATACAGGTATAGATATAGATTTTAATCAGGTCATAGAGTCATAGAATCACAGAATGGGTTGGGTTGGAAGGGACCTCCAAAGGTCATCCAGTCCAACCCCCTCTGCTGTAAGCAGGGACATCCTCCACTAGATCAGGTTGCCCAGGTCAAGTCTCTAAGTGCTCACCAGCAAATATCTGAAGCCACTGTAGGATGGAACAAGTTCTTTACCATGAGGGTGGTGGAACCACTGGAACAGGTTGCCCAGGGAACTTACCTTATTGCTCTCTACAACTACCTGAAGGGAAGTTGTATACAGGTGGATGTTGGTCTCTTCTCCCAGGCAGCCAGTAGCAGAACAAGAGGACACAGTCTCAGGCTGCACCAAGGGAGGTTTAGGTTGGATGTTAGGAAGAAGTTCTATACAGAGAGAGTGATTGCCCATTGGAATGGGCTGCCCAGGGAGGTGGTGGAGTCACCATCATTGGAGGTGTTCAGGAGGAGACTTGCTGGGGTGCTTGGTGCCATGGGTTAGTTGTTTAGGTGGGTTGGATTGGTTGATGGGCTGGACACGATGATCTTGAAGGTCTCTTCCAATCTGGTTTGGTTTATTCTACTGTATTCTAATTCTATTCATTCTATTCTATTCTATTCTATTCTATTCTATTCTATTCTATTCTATTCTATTCTATTCTATTCTATTCTATTCTATTCTATTCTATTCTATTCTATTCTATTCTATTCTATTCCTGAGGCTCCATGCTTGGAGATATTCAAGGTGAGGCTTGAGGGGGCTCTAGGCAACCTGATCTGATGTATGCATAAAATACTTACTCATCTGCATGGCAGTGTAAATGTATGGCAGTGTTTTCACTCTGTTGTAGCTTTTGAAGTGCAACAAACATTTTACATGGCAGTTTCTGCAGTTCCAGATGTGTTTCAGACATTCAGCCTGGCAAGAAGTGGCTAATGGAGCCTTTCAGTTTCCTTTGATCTTCAGCTAGGTGTAGATGTGGGTGAACACTAGTGTGAAAGGTACCTGGGGATGAGCCAAGTGTGAAGCAGCCTGCTAATAGCAGGTCCCCAAGCCTCCTGGCAATGGCAGAAAGAAGATGTGGATAAGGTAAAGAAAGGTGCAACTTTGCACTCTGTTTCACAGAATCACTGAATGTTAAGGTTTGAAAGGGACCTCCAGAGATTGAGTCCAACACCTCTGCCAAAGCAGGATCACCTTGGGCAGGCCACACAGGAGTGCATCCAGGTGGGTTTTGAAAGTCTTCAGATGAGACTCCACCACCTCTGGGCAGCCTGCTCCAGTGTTCCACCACCCTCTGCTTCCCATTCAGCACTTTCCATCACCCTCTGCTTCCCACTCAGCACCATCCACCACCCTCAGCTTCCCACTCAGCACTTTCCATCACCCTCTGCTTCCCACTCACCACCATCCACCACCCTCTGCTTCCCACTCAGCTCCTTCCATCACCCTCTGCTTCCCACTCACCACCATCCACCCTCCTCTGCTTTCCACTCAGCACCTTCCATCACCCCCTGTTTCCCACTCAGCACCATCCACCACCCTCATCTTCCCACTCAGCACCTTCCATCACCCTCTGCTTCCCACTCAGCACCATCCACCACCCTCTGCTTCCCACTCAGCTCCTTCCATCACCCTCTGCTTCCCACTCACCACCATCCACCCTCCTCTGCTTCCCATTCAGCACCTTCCATCACCCTCTGTTTCCCACTCAGCAGGACAGACACAGCTTTAGAGTCTGAAAATCATGGAGGACAATACAATTTCTGTTTCCTCCCCTTTAAATCACTGACCTTTTGGTTGTGTTTCTCACAGGGAAACAACCTTCATATTATTGTTGCAGCAAAGAGCTGCAAAGCAGAATTTCTGACTCCCAAAAGCCAAGTAAACACCTGATTGAAATGAGGACAGATTTGCATAGGATGGGTGAAAACCAGTGCAGCACTTCAGCAACTCTGACCTGTGTGAGAAACTGCGTGGGTTTCACTGTTATCTAGACAAATAAACTCACTCCCAGTGCCATAGCAACATTGCAAATAAGGCTGAGGAGTCTTTGTGACTTAAGGACAGGAAGCAGATCCTGCACAACTGGAGGTGTTCTACAATGTTTTATGAATGATTGGATTGATCTTTTTTTTTTTTTTCCCCTCTTGCTGTGTCACAAACCTTTTCTGGCAGCCTAGATAAAAATGCATCTCAACATGAGAATAGAATAGAATAGAATAGAATAGAATAGAATAGAATAGAATAGACCAAACCAGGTTGGAAGAGACCTTTGAGATCATCAAGTCCAACCTATCACCCACCACCATTCATTCAACTAAACCATGGCACTAAGTGCCTCATCCAATCCCTTTTTGAACACCTCCAGGGATGGTGACTCCACCACCTCCCTGGGCAGCACATTCCAATGGCCAATCTCTTTTGCTGGGAAGAACTCCTTCCTCACACCCAGCCTAAACCTCCCCTGGCACAGCTTGAGACTGTGTGCTCTTGTTCTGTTGATGCCTGCCTGGGAGAATAGAATAGAAATAACCAGGTTGGAAGAGACCTCAGAGATCATCAAGTCCAACCTATCACCCAACACCATCTAATCAACTAAACCATGACACCAAGCACCCCATCAAGTCTCTTCCTAAACACCTCCAGTGATGGAGACTCCACCACCTCCCTGGGCAGCACACCCCAATGGCCATTATCTCTTGCTGGAAAGAACTTCTTCTTCACAACCAGCCTAAACCTCCCCTGGTGCAGCTTGAGACTGTGTCCTTTTGTTCTGGCACAGATTACCTGGGAGAAGAGAGCAACCCCCACCTGGTTAACACCTCCTTTCAGGTAGTTGTAGACAGCAAGAAGGTCTCTCCTAAGCCTCCTCTTCTGCAGGCTAAGCAACCTCAGCTCCCTCAGCCTCTCCTCACAGGGCTGTGCTCCAAACCCCTCCCCAGCTTTGTTGCCCTTCTCTGGACACCTTCCAGCATCTCAACATCTTTCTTGAACTGAGGAGCCCAGAACTGGACACAGGACTCAAGGTGTGACCTAATCAGTGCTGAGTACAGGGCACAATGACTTCCCTGCTCCTGCTGGCCACACTGTTCCTGATGCAGGCCAGGATGCCATTGGCCTTCTTGGCCACCTAGGTACACTGCTGGCTTATTTTCAGCCTACTATCAACCAGTACCCCCATCACCATCTCTAGGAGACACTGGAAAATATGAGTGGAATCACGACTTCATCAAACTTAGGATGCATAGACTATTTTGAGATTCCAAATTTGATTTTGCTCCAGAAGCATTAAAAAACCCAAAAAAAATTAACTAAATGCACATCCTGGAAAACTTTTTTGGTTTGGGAAAGATTAACAAATGGTGTTCTAAAAAGAAAGCCTGCTGCACAGCACTGAGCAGATGCTGTTGGTTGTAACAGTTGTGGAACTCACAGAAATGCCAGTTTAAATCACCACCTGTGAAAGTCTGGATGTGCATTGGTGGGGATGGGGCTGGGAAGCTATTCTGGGTCTATGGATCAGTATTTGCCACTGAACCTTTGCAGATCCATAGGGTAGACCAAGGATCACAGTATCACAGTATCACAGTATAACTCAGGCTGGAAGAGACCTCGAGGATCATCGAGGTCAACCTATAAACACAGACCTCATGACTAGACCATGGCACCAAGTGCCACGTCCAATCCCCTCTTGAACACCTCCAGGGATGGTGACTCCACCACCTCCCTGGGCAGCACATTCCAATAATGAACGACTCTCTCGGTGAAGAACTTTCTCCTCACCGCGAGCCTAAACCTCCCTTGGCACAGCTTGAGACTGTGTCCTCTTGTTCTGGTGCTGGTTGCCTGGGAGAAAAGACCAACCCCTTCCCGGCTACCACCACCTTTCAGGTAGTTGTAGAGGGCAATGAGGTCACCCCTGAGCCTCCTCTTCTCCAGGCTAAACAACCCCAGCTCCCTCAGCCTCTCCTCATAGGGCTGTGCTCAAGGCCTCTCCCCAGCCTTGTTGCCCTTCTCTGGACACCTTTGAGTGTCTTGATGTCCTTCTTAAACTGAGGGGCCCAGAACTGGACACAGGACTCAAGGTGCAGCCTAACCAGAGCAGAGTCCAGGGGCACTATGACTTCCCTGCTCCTGCTGGCCACACTATTCCTAATGCAGGCCAGGATGCCATTGGCCCTCTTGGCCACCTGGGCACACTGCTGGCTCATATTCAGGTGGCTGTCGATCAGCACCCCCAGGTCCCTCTCTGTTTGGGAGCTCTCAGACACTCTGACCCCAGGAACAAATTGACAATTCTGAATGTTTGTAAGATTTAACTTTACTCAAACTCTATTTTTCGTTTTTCTTTTTAATATTCCATGAACTCTACAGATGTCTTGGTTTGAGCTGAAACAGCTCTGGACTGAGGGCAGAATGACTTTATCCCGCACACATTACGCATGGGCACACATTTACACCTCTATACAGAATCACAGGATCAGAGAATTGTCAGGGTTGGAAGGGACCTCAAGGATCAGCCAGTTCCAAGCCCACTGCCATGGGCAGGGACACCTCACACTACAGCAGGTTGCTCACAGCCACATCCAGCCTGGCTGCAAACACCTCCAGGGATGAGGCTTCCACCACCTCCCTGGGCAACCTGTGCCAGTCTCTCACCACCCTCCTGGGGAAGAACTTCTTCCTAACATCCAATCTGAATCTACCCATTTCTAGTTTTGTTCCATTCCCCCCAGTCCTGACACCCTCAAAAGTCCCTCCCCATCCTTCTTGGAGCCCCCCTTCAGATACTGAAAGGCAACAATTAGGTCTCCTCAGAGACTTCTCCAGGCTGAACTCCCTCAATCTGTCCTCATAGGAGAGGTGCTCCAGCCCTCTGATCATCCTTGTGGCCCTTCTCTGGACACCTTCCAGCATGTCCAGATCCCTCCAGAAGTGGACACAGTATTCCATGTGGGGTCTCACCAGAGCAGAGTAGATGGGGAGAATCACCTCCCTTGACCTGATGGCTATGCTTCTCTTGTTCAGACCAGAAGGGACCTCCAAAGGTCATCCAGTCCAACCTTCCTGCAGTCAGCAGGGACATCCCCAACTAGATCAGGTTGCCCAGGGTCTTGTTGAGCCTCACCTTGAATATCTCCAGAGAAGAGGCCTCAACCACCTCCCTGGGCAACACTGGGTTCCAGTGTTCCACTACCCCTCCTAGTAAAGAACTTGTTCCTAACATCCAATCTAAATCTGCTCTTCTCCAGCATAAAGCCATTGTCCCTCCTCCTGTCACTGCAAGCTTTTGTAAGCAGTCTCTCTCCATCCTTCTTCTAGCTCCCCCTCAGGTACTGGCAGGCTGCTATTAGGTCTCCCTGGAGCTTTCTCCAGGCTGAACAACCCCAGCTCCCTCAGCCTGTCTTTGTAGTAGATGTTCTCCTCCCCCCCTGATCAGATCATTCTTGTAGCCCTCCTCTGGACTTGTTCCATCAGGCCCATGCCCATGTATCTGCAATGTTTAATATCAAATGCATTTCACACATTTTAGTTGTAACTGTAGAATCTTTGAAGAACAGAATGATGAAAACAAATACTCTGCACTTCTTGTAGCCCTCCCAGCTTCCCCTCCCAGTCACTGAGAGACTTTACTTTCCAATTAATCATTTGGCTGCTTTAGTTATTTTAAGGGATTGTTTCAGCCTGGCTTCTGAAGGGATGCTTTATGTAATGTGGATGCTTTATTGTAATGTGGACTCCTTTCTGAGAGTGGTGAGATGAGGAGGGAGAGGCTGAGAGGGAGGAGCACCAGGAATGCTGAACGCATATGGTGGTGTAACCACCAAAACAAAGGAAATCAGCTGTGTTGTAAATGACATCACTGAACTGCAAGCAGCTGGGACTGTAGAGATTCAGCAGTTTGATGAAGACAAATGTAGACAAGGCAAAACAAAGCAGTGAGTCTGAAAAATAGAACTTGATGTAATGCATTCATACTGAAATACTGCAACATGATGTATCCCTCTCCTCTCCTCTCCTCTCCTCTCCTCCTCTCCTCTCCTCTCCTCTCCTCTCCTCTCCTCTCCTCTCCTCTCCTCTCCTCTCCTCTCCTCTCCTCTCCTCTCCTCTCCTCTCCTCTCCTCTCCTCTCCTCTCCCTCTCCTCTCCTCTCCTCTCCTCTCCTCTCCTCTCCTCTCCTCTCCTCTCCTCTCCTCTCCTCTCCTCTCCTCTCCTCTCCTCTCCTCTCCTCTCCTCTCCTCTCCTCTCCTCTCCTCTCCTCCTCTCCTCTCCTCTCCTCTCCTCTCCTCTCCTCTCCTCTCCTCTCCTCTCCTCTCCTCTCCTCTCCTCTCCTCTCCTCTCCTCTCCTCTCCTCTCCTCTCCTCTCCTCTCCTCTCCTCTCCTCTCCTCTCCTCTCCTCTCCTCTCCTCTCCTCTCCCTCTCCTCTCCTCTCCTCTCCTCTCCTCTCCTCTCCTCTCCTCTCCCTCTCCTCTCCTCTCCTCTCCTCTCTCTCCTCCTCTCCTCTCCTCTCCTCTCCTCTCCTCTCCTCTCCTCTCCTCTCCTCTCCTCTCCTCATCTAATCTAATCCCCTCTGCAGTCAGCAGGGACATCCTCCACTAGATCAGGTTGCCCAGAGCCCTGTCCAGCCTCACCTTGAATACCTCCAAGGATGGGGCCTCAGCTACCCCCCTGGGCAACCTGTTCCAGTGTTCCACCACCCTCATAGTGCAGATCTTGTTCCTAGCATCCAATCTAAATCTCCTCTTCTCTCATTTCAAACCATTGCTGCTCATTGCAGTCCCTCTGCAGCCCTCCTGTATCCCCCTTCAGGTATTGGCAGGCTGAGAATAGAATAGAATAGAATAGAATAGTATAGAATAGAATGGAATGGAATGGAATGGAATGGAATGGAATGGAATGGAATGGAATAGACCAGGTTGGATAAGACCTTTGAGATCATCCAGTCCAACCTCTCACCCAACACCATCTAATCAACTAAACCATGGCACCAGGTGCCTCATCCAGGCTTATTTTAAACACCTCCAGTGATGGTGACTCCACCACCTCCCTGGGCAGCACATTCCTATGGCCAACCTCTCTTTCTGGGAAGAATTTCTCTTAGCTCAGAACATTGTGGAATATTTAGTGAATGCCTGCCTCCCTCCTGAATATTTCCTATGCTAACCCCTCCTAGCAAGAATAGCCATGGAACAGTATGACTTACTAGCCCTTGTTTTAAAGGCTCATGAATATTCATAGATTTATTCCTTCTTTACTGGTAACATTCACTGATTTTCCAAAGAACTTTCCATTTACAGCTGGAAGTTGAGGCATAGGAAGTTTCACATAAATATAAGGGAAAAAATGTTTTCACTGTGAGAGTGACAGAGCCCTGGAGCAGGCTGCCCAGGGGGGTTGTGGAGTCTCCCTCTCTGGAGATACTCAAAACTCACCTGGATGTGTTCCTGTGTGATCTGGTGTAGATGATCCTGCTCTGGCAGGGGGGTTGGACTGGATGAGCTTTCGAGGTCCCTTCCAGCCCCTGAAATTCTGTGATTCTGTGATTCTGTCTTCAGTTGTGGATGTGGAGCTCTGGGGCGTAAATGAGTCTTAATCCGATTATTAGGTAAACAGAGGATTTCATCTGTTCATTGCATTACAGAAAGCCCTGAATTCTGTGCACCTGACACCTTCCTCTTCTCAAGTGTGGATAAAAGCAGCCTGCAGCCCATCCTCATGCCCAGGAACACTAGTGTTTGCCCCAGCTTGGGCACAAACATTGCTGATTAAACAAGGTTCAACAAGACCAAATGCAAGGTCCTGCAGCTGGGTCGGGGCAATCCCAAGCACTGATACAGGCTGGGGCAGGGACTGGCTTGAGAGCAGCCCTGAAGAAAAGGACCTGGGGGTGCTGGTGAAGGAGAAGCTCAACATGAGCCAGCAGTGAGCACTTGCAGCACAGAAAGCCAACCAGAGCCTGGGCTGCATCAAAAGAAGTGTATCCAGCAGGCTGAGGGAGGTGATTCTCGCCCTCTGCTCAGCTCTGCTGAGACCCCCACCTGGAGTACTGCCTCCAGTTCTGGAGCCCCTATTAGAAGAGGGATATGGAGGGGCTGGAAGGTGTCCAGAGAAGGGCCATGAGGATGAGCAGAGGGCTGGAGCTGCTCTCCTATGAGGACAGACTGAAGGAGTTGGGGCTGTTCAGTCTGGAGAAGAGAAGGCTCCCAGGAGACCTAATTGTGGCCTTCCAGTATCTGAAGGGGGCTACAGGAAAGCTGGGGAGGGACTTTTGAGGGTGTCAGGGAGGGATAGGACTGGGGGGAATGGAACAAAACTAGAGTAGATTCAGATTGGATGTTAGGAAGAAGTTGTTCCCCATGAGGGTGGTGAGAGACTGGCACAGGTTGCCCAGGGAGGTGGAGGAAGCCTCATCCCTGGAGGTGTTTGCAGCCAGGCTGGATGTGGTTGTGAGCAACCTGCTGTAGTGTGAGGTGTCCCTGCCTGTGGCAGGGGGGTTGGAACTGGCTGAGCCTTGAGGTCCCTTCCAACTCTGACAATTCTATGATTCTAAACATGAAGAGTGTGCTACCTATCTCTTGGCAGCAAAATGAGTTCTTGAAACATTTCTTTCTCTTATGTAGGACTGAGGCCATTAGTCCATCCAGATCTTGTACCTTTTGGGATGTCTCTGCTCTTCCAGTTGTAGGCAAGACCCCACAGCTTCTGCAGCATGAAACACTAGAGCTGCCTTTTGAAGGCTCTTCATCTGAGAATCGAAAGCACAGAGAAGCGTTCCTTACCAAGATGCACACAGCAGCTGACTGCAGCTAGGATTGTACTCACACAGTGGGGGCAGAGCATGTGCACCAGTGCTCATTTCAGTGAGAAAGCAAGTGTAGGTGGAAACAGATGACCTAGATGATTTTATGAATAAAAGATATAATCTGATGCAATCATTTCATTAATACACACACGGCACCAAATGTAAACAGAGCAGAGCAGATGGCTGCCAGGGGTCTTAAAAGGCATTTTCAGTTTAGTAGCTAATGACTTAGATATCACTGAATACTAGCAGGGGAGAAGCACTTCTCAGATCTGTCTTCCAAAGAAATCTCTGCCTCTTTATGAAGGTGATGCTGAAAAAAACAAGCCACCCCAAGCTCTTTTGTGACTCTAGCTGGAAAATGCAATCACAAAACAGACATGGGCCACAAAAACTCCTGCAGGAAAAATTCAGTAATAACTTGCAACTTTCAATTAGAAGCTCTTTCTCTGCACCCAGTTTCCTACACTCAGTGCAAACAGTGGTCAGCAACACAAGGAGGCAATGCAAGTCATTTGTCATGCAGTGCTTGGGGTCCAAGTAGGGCATTTACTTATTTTGCTACAAGCCCCTGGGAACAGCTGCAGACCACGGAGGTCATCAAGGTATTGAGAACATGTAGCTGCAGACCACGGAGGTCATCAAGGTATTGAGAACATGTAGCTGTATTTTAAGATTTTTGGTGGGGGGAGAATAAATTTGGGATTAGTATATAGGTTTAAAAGGAAGCAGTACATTGAAAGGCTTCTGCAAGATCTGGGCTGCATTTTTCCATTAACAAACCTCAGCAGAGAAAATATCAAAGCAGGGCAACGCTGTGGTTTAGCACATGGTCTGCCAGCAGGCAGGGCACTTCCTCCATATCCAGTCATGTCCAGGCTGCAGGGGTGCTCACAGGAGAGCTAAACATGCCAGCTCTGCTTCCAGGCTGATCCACTCTTCGCCTGAGGAACATGCAGCCTAGGAGATCCGATGGCTCTCCCGACCCCTCACAAAGCCAGATGAGGGCAAAGGGGCTGGATTTCTTAGAGTGAATCTGGCCTACAGCTTCTTAGAGACAGATTAACCTCTGTTTGGTATCAAACTGAGGACACATGCAGTCTCATTCTTCAGACTTACTACAAGATTAGCTTAGCCTGTAGTATTGTAGCAGGAATTAATATTGCACCAGTGGCATCTTTGAAGGTGCAGGCTCTGAAGTTTCCTTTTTGCATTGCTTCTGTTAGGAACAGCAGAGTTCAGACTAAATTTTATGTGCAGAGGAACACTCACTCTCTGGATGCACAGCACAGCAGACAAAAATACACCCTCCCACTCAAAAGCCCGGGCATGGAGTGGGAAGCTGATTTTGTTTGCTTTGTATGCAACCAACAAAAATACTGAGTAAGACAGGCTTGGCCCTCGCTGCCAACTGGTATTGCTGCTTCATTAGGAAATGGTTATTTGTAAGGCAGGGGACATAAAGCTTTGCTAATCCTGAGTGCTTGTGAATGAAATGCAGGCATGGTTTTCCAGCATGAATGCCATACACTGTGCAGCATAAATCCACAGCATGCTTGGCAGCCTGCTGCTCTGCAAATCCTGACTTTACCATGGGCTGGAGCATCCAGGGAAATGGTATGAAACCTAAGATGAACTTTCAGAAGCTGACAATCTTCTTATGTTTGCAACTCTTTCTCACAATTGTGACTATAGATAGTCTCAGCATCCTGTGACTTAGGCAATTTGTCAGCTAAGCCCACGGGTTGCTGTCATACCTGTCATGGACAGTGGAAAGGCAAACAATGAGATTCCTCTTTCACTGCTACGATAAACACTCAGAGAGCATCACATTGATTCTTGTTACTTCTATTTTGGACAACAGGTCAGGCCCCAAATTAAGGACAGCAATGCATGGCTCCAGAAACTGTACATGGAAGTTTGAGATTTAGCAAACTCCTCTGAGTTTTCCAGTCACTTAGAACATGGGCTTGATGACCTTTGAGGTCTTTTCCAACCTTAATGATTCTATATGATCTTAGCATCATGAAAGAGACTCTCAAACCATTTTCCCCCCCCTTTAAACTCACTAAGCTCTGAAGCTCAGTAAACTTGTGGAAGTCTAAGACCAAGCAGCCTGCATGTGAATGTGGTTGAGAGGAGGCCTATGTGGTTACTCTTAAAAAACCTGAGAGCTATTTTGCAAGGAGATTTTTTGCAGTTGGGGCTGTTCAGTCTGCAGAAGAGAAGGCTCCGAGGTGACCTAATTGTGGCCTTCCAGTATCTGAAGGGGGCTACAGGAAGGCTGGGGAAGGACTTCTCAGGATCTCAGGTAGTGATAGGACTAGGGGGAATGGAATGAAGCTGGAGGTGGGGAGATTCAGGCTAGATGTGAGGAGGAAGTTCTTCCCCATGAGAGTGGTGAAGCCCTGGAATGTGTTGTCCAGGGAGGTGGTCGAGGCCCCATCCCTGGAGGTGTTTAAGAGCAGGCTGGATGAGGCTCTGGCCAGGCTGATCTAGTGTGGGGTGTCCCTGCCCATGGCAGGGGGGTTGGAACTAGATGATCCTTGTGGTCCCTTCCAACCCTGAATGAAACTATGAAACTATGAGATGCAATTCCTGTAAGAGCAGGCCTGAAAGCATGGAACTTTAAGCCATTTTTATCATAAAGTATTGCTTTATGATATTTCCCCTCTGTGTCTCTACACTTAGGCTGCCAGTACCAAGTAGAACTCATCACATACAGCAAGCAACAACGGTTCATTAGTAGGCCAGTGTTTGAAATGATCAGAATTCAATCCCTTTTTGTTTACTGCTCCTCACTCAGCTAAGTGGTTTTCTACCTCAGTGCCAGAGAGCACCTTTCCTATGTAGAAATACTTATATTTGTCTATGAACCAAAATCTCCTCTTTCCTGTAATTTCAATCATGGGCTTTCCCTCTTTGCTTGGTTGCTAGACAGGATTAACATGATTAGCTTCTTAGCATGTTCCCCGCCCTCTCTCCTTCTACACACACATTACTGCTTCCTTTTTACTGCTTGATTGCTCTCATCTTCAGTATCTTCAAAGAGATATTTTGGGGTCTGGGTGAGACAGTCGTCAGGGTAGTTGGATAGACATTATGGTCCTCTTAAAAGACATAACCTCTGATGCAGCCATTCTGAGAACCAGCTTCCAAGAAGCATGAAGTTAGATTTGAAGGACAAGCAGTGATTATTCCACCTTCCCAGCAATTTCCACCAGTGTGGGAAGGAAACAGTCCAGATTGAATTGAATTGAATTGAATTGTATTGAGTGGAGTTGAGTTGAGTTGAGTTGAATTGAATTGAATTGGGTTGAGTAGAATTGGATTGAATTGAATTGGATTGAGTTGAGTTGAGTTGAATTGGATTGAGTGGAGTTGAATTTAGCTGGAGTTGAGTTGAATTGAATTGGAGTGGAGTTGAATTTAGCTGGAGTTGAGTTGAATTGGATTGAGTGGAGTTGAATTTAGCTGGAGTTGAGTTGAGTTGAATTGGAGTGGAGTTGAATTTAGTTGGAGTTGAGTTGAATTGAATTGGAGTGGAGTTGAATTTAGCTGGAGTTGAGTTGAGCTGAATTGTCTTCACAGATTCTTGATAGGGAGAGAAGAAAAAATCTAGCAGTTTCTGTGCAAACAGAGGTATTCCCTGCTCCTCTCTGGTTTGGATGCTTTCTTAATTCAATGACCTGAGGATCTAGTCGGGCAACTGACCCAATAT